>NC_058505.1:665000-667500 GCF_020382885.2 Scatophagus argus | reverse complement strand
GCAGCGTGAATTCCTCCAGAACAATCGGCGTATTGACCCCAGGAAGACTCTGACAGAGGACAGGGCAGACAAAGACATCGCTGTCCATGTCTGTGGTCGTCCCACAGGACGCCTGAACAAAGAGCTCTGCAGGAAACCGACGTGCCGCCCGAACCTTAATGCAGACTGCACTCACTTTTCCTGTCATTAATGTCCCCGTGAGGACAGAGACATTTTAAGAAAGGAGAAATGTCTCACAAGTGAAGACGATCGCCTGCCGCCTGAGCTGGCAAACTGAGCTGCCTGCGGAGGACACGTCCTCCTCGGGCCATAAACAGGAAGAAGCACAACAATAACAACAATCTGTGAACTCAACCCTTCAGCTGAGACACCAAAGAAACCCACAAGCCGCTAAACGCTAAACGCTAAGCGCTAAACATCAGCGCTCAGAAACAAACCCAACGTCGTCGATTAGCTGGTTTGGCTTTACGCACAACAAACCCGCCTGCTGTGACCCCAGCAGACCCCCCCAGGGGGCCCACAGTCGGGTCCCGGCATGAACAGAGCCTCCAGTGGGCTCAGGGAGGGAGCTTTTCTCTCCAAGACTGTTTGAGGAGGGACAGGAGGGACGGGGGGACGGGGGGACGGGGGGGACGGGGGGGCACAGTGACGGCAGGAATGAACCGGCTGGAATGTGTTTCCGCTGTGGGACGGACAGACGGACAGACAGAGGAGACTGGAGGGCGAGCGAGCAGCACAGGCGAGAGAGGGAGAGAGAGAGAGAGGGAGAGAGGAGGAGGGGGGAGAGGGGAAAGAGGGAGACACGGGGGGAGAAGGAGAGAGAGAGGTGGCTGCTGGGAGGTTTTTCCTGCCCAGATATGGAAGACATGAGCAAGTGGAGGAGGAGGAAGAGGAGGAGGAAGAGCAGCAGGAGATTCAAACTCTGCCCAAGTGACACAAGTCAAGTGATTGTTGGGACGAGTCAGTAAAATCGTCCTCCTCAGTGTCTCAGAGCTCAAAGTCTTCAAATGTCTCCTTCTGTCCAAAAAGACAAACCAGAAAGAATTCAGTCGCTGCAGCTGACTGATCACCACAGAAGAAGAATTCACAACAAACGTCCTGCTGAGGCCTTTGGTCAGCTCTTAACGTCGGCTCAGACTTCAGTTTAATAAAAATATTTCTCCTCAAAGCCCAAGCTGTCGCCTCAACTCTTTTAATTCAGGAGAAAACCAACTGCTGTGGCAGAAAATGTCTGGTCAAAACGCCTCCAGGAAAAGACAAAACTTCACGAGATCTTCTAAAGACAAGCACAAAACGTCTCTTCTGTCATTTTGTTTTCGGTGCTGAGGAGACTTCAGGAGACGAGCGGACAGGAAATGTCCTCTCTCAGCTTCCTTACGCTTCACGGCTACGGACAGCACACGTTGGACATGTCTGTCCTTCTGACTGGATGCTGCGGTGGAACCTGAGCTGAGGAGGTCGGAGGAGGTTCGTCCCGCCTGTCTCGTCTTGTCTTCGTCCCCCGTCCTGTCATCAGACCCGCAGAGCAGCGTTGCAGCGACGTGTCGGGACGCGTCGGAGGACAAAGACTCAGCAGGTGGATCAGATCAGACTGCAGCGCTGAGCCGCTGGACCACGACTGAGTCTGAACCTCCAGCTGAAGACGGTCCGGGCCTCGTTACGGGGGGGACCAGCAGGGGACGCTCCAGTTAACCGCACGGTCCAATTAAATTTCCTCCCGTGACCTCATCACATTCTTCCCCGGGGGGAAAGAACAATGGCCGCTTTGACTTCTTGAACGCGTGGGCACGAGCGAGCCTCGTCCTCGTGCCGAGACGTCCCCCCGCTCGGGTCCAACATCAGAGAAGACCCGCCCACACAAACCCGACCAACGGGAACGGTTTAACGAGCTGCTCACTCACAGAAAAACAAAACTCGGCGTCTTTGGCGTTTAGCGATTTGTAAAACAGGCAGAAGGGCAACAGGAACTCTGAGCCAATGAAAACAGAGAGCGCTGTCAAACAGCTGGGACACAGGAGACGTGCAGCACGGCGACGCTCCGCCGGGTCCACAGGTCAAAGAGCTGAGAGGGAAAACCAGGAACCAGCACATCCAGGCAGGAATGTGAGGAACGCAGCAACATGCAACAGTTTACTGCCGACTGATCCTGGACCTGCCCTCTCACTCTGAGGTCAAACACAGTCCACACGTTCAGGACACGTTCAGGACGACCCTGAACTCATGTCCTCACGTCATTACATCACGTTCTGAAAGCAGAAGTCTTAAGGGTGAGAGACGACAATGACTGAACGTTCATTTTTTGAGTGACCTGCTCCTTTAACGTCTCGACGTCTTACGGCCTCTCGTCTTCCACATAAAAACATGTGGACTCCGTCAGTTTGTGTTATCGGACAGAAGTTTAACCCACTCAGCTTCACTCAGGCCTTCTGTCGGGTGATCCAGGTCACGTGTGATCCGGGTCACGTGTGATCCAGGTCACGTGTGATCCGGGTCACGTGTG